>NC_089786.1:2325000-2327500 GCF_040412425.1 Macrobrachium rosenbergii
CGAACTGCCTGAAATTTCAGGCAGATGGCGAAATGCACTTAGGGGCATTTGATATACCGCCAGGGGCTAGTACTAAACAAGGCGAAACAGTGACTCATCTACGATGTTTTGCCGTGTTTAGTACTAGCTCCTTGGGGCGCCAAATGTATTTCGCCATGTTTAGTACTAGCCCCTGTGGGATCAAATGTGCTTAGGGACATTTGATCCCCCCAGGGGCTAGTACTAAACACGGCGAAACAGTGACCCATCTACACTGTTTCGCCGTGTTTAGTAATTACAGGAGGGCATATACTGATAGAAAAGCACTTTGATTAAAAAAACAGGAACTATAAGATGCCACTTTTTTACAACATTCTAAAAAGAAGAGCCAGTGCTGTTAAAAACTGAAATGTCACTTTTTTTACAGTATTCCGAAGAAAAAGTGCAACCACATGAGAGCTAGTGCCGATAAACAGGCACTTTGATAAACAAAAACATAAAATAAAAAACTATCACTTTTTTTCCACAGTATTCCAAAGAAAAAGTGCAACCAGATAAGAGCCCGTGCCAATGGGAGGCACTTTAATAAAAAAAAAACACTATAAAAACTCTGAGATGTCACTTTTTCCACAACAATCCAAACAAAAAGTGCAACCACATAACCCCCCCGTGCAAATAGGAAGGCACTTTAATAAAAAAACAAAATAAAAACATAATCACTTTTTTCACAACATTCCAAAGAAAAAGTACAACCACATAACCCCCCCGTGCTAATAGACAGGCACTTTATTAAAAAAAAAAAACACACAATAAACACTCAGAAATATCACTTTTTTTACAACATTCCAAAGAAAAAGTGCCACCGCATGATAACATACACCGTGACAGTGTTTTTAAAAAACAGGACACGTTTGCACAATTGTTATTTCACCCCAGACTCGCGAGAGGAATCACACTTCCTGCGTATTATTTTTCCCTGAAAGGAAGGTGTAACGAGAGAAGAAGAAGAAGAAGAAGAAGAAGAAGAAGAAGAAGAAGAAGAAGAAGAAGAAGAAGAAGAAGAAGAAGGGTTTCCTATTCTTTGTTCATTTTGGCTTCCTTCTTGGAGTTTCTGAAGAGCCAAGAAATATCTCTTCCGTCACAAATCGATGTCCACTTGAACTATTTCATAATTTTATATACTAAACAAGAGTCTGTTCCCTTACAAAAGTAAATTTAAATAATTTCTGTATTTCACAAACATATTAGTAGTGTCTCTGCAAGTTACTAAATGTTATATGCATTTTTAGTTTTCTGTAAAAGAAAGCTATTGTGCCGGCTTTGTCTGTCCGTCCGCACTTTTTTCTGTCCACACTTTTTCTGTCCGCCCTCAGATCTCAGAAACTACTGTGGCTAGAGGGCTGCAAATTGATATGCTGATCATCCACCCTCCAGTCATCAAACATACCAAATTGCAACCCTGTAGCCTCAGTAGTTTTATTTTATTTCAGGTTAAAGTTAGCCATGATCGTACTTCAGGGAACGAGATAGGCCACCACCGTGCCATGGTTAAAGTTTCATGGGCAGCGGCTCATACAGCATTATACCGAGACCACTAAAACATAAATCTAATTTCGGTGGCCTTGATTATACGCTGTAGCTGCTGTACAGAAACTCGATTGCGCCGAAGAAACTTCTTCGCATTTTTCACTTGTTTGATATCATTCTGGGCCACTTCGCTAGTAAGAAGTTCCAGATACTGGTGGAAGCGGAAAAGTATTGAAAAGTGGAGTGTGTGAACATATGTTTCATAATCCAAGGGAATTATTATTGGTATGAAGTACAAATGTATATTCAAGCTGATATATCAATGGTTCTTAACCTGGGGGTTGCTGCACCCCTTTACGGGGGCTGCAGCAATCTCCAAGGGGGCGGCGAGCCCTAGGGAAAAATTAAAAGTTCTCTAATTCGTTCTTCTCTTAATAAGAGTCGCTAAGAAGCAGTGTCAAGTATGAGTATCTCACTAATTCATTCCCAAAATTATGAAAACACCCCTTCTGTTTTTTTTTTAAATCTGGAAGGGAATTTTACTCACAGATGAAGGGGGGGGGCCAACTCTCAAAGGGGGCGTGGTAATAAAAAGGTTAAGAACTATTGCGATATATTTAACTCTAAAAATACCTTCAAATCCTTTTCTCCCAGCCATGCACACATTAATGAGAAGTTGGAGGTACTGGTGAAAGAATCAGACATTATTGTAAAAAAAAAAAAAACAGTGAATATAACCAAATGTTTAAAGATATTTAGAAATAATCAGCTATTATTGTGAAAAAAACTAAAAAGTGAATATTACCAAATGTTTTAAGATATTTACAAGTAAAATTTTTTTTAAAAGTCCAAAAATTCTCAGGCAGTGTAAACGCAAGTCAAAACAAACCAATGAATCACGTGACCTGCGACCCAATTTGTGACCCAGTCCCACAGTGTCGCCACCACAGGGGTCCAGAGGTATTCTAAGGCGCCCTTATTAGCAATGCAACTC
>NC_089786.1:2332500-2335000 GCF_040412425.1 Macrobrachium rosenbergii
ATATATATATATATATATATATATATATATATATATATATATATATATATATATATATATATATATATATATCACACACACACACACATGTGAATATATAGTATCGGCTATTTGGAAGAATTTTGTCGCCACTATCGGCTATTTGGATGAATTTTGTCGCCAGTATCGGCTATTTAGAAGAATTTTGTCGCAGCATCGGCTATTTGGATGAATTTTTTCGCCAGTATCGGCTATTTGAATTAATTTTGTCGCCAGTATCGACTATTTGGAAGAATTTTGTCGCCAGTATCGACTATTTGGAAGAATTTTGTCGCCAGTATCGACTATTTGGAAGAATTTTGTCGCCAGTATCGACTATTTGGAAGAATTTTGTCGCCAGTATCGACTATTTGGAAGAATTTTGTCGCCAGTATCGACTATTTGGAAGAATTTTGTCGCCAGTATCCGCTGTTTGGAAGAATTTTGTCGCAGTATCGGCTATCTGAATGAATTTTGTCACAGTATTGGCTATCTGAATGAATTTTTTCGCTAGTATCAGCTATTTGGATGAATTTTGTAGCCAGTATCGGCTATTTGGAAGAATTTTGTCGCCACTATCGGCTATTTGGATGAATTTTGTCGCCAGTATTGGCTATTTGGACGAATTATCGCCAGTATCGGCTATTTGGAAGAAATTTTTTTGCCAGTTTCGCTATTTGGAAGAATTTTGTCGTTAGCCTCGGCTGTTAGGAAGAATGTTGCCGGCAGCATCGGCTATTTGGCGAAATTTGTCACTAATATCGGCTATTTGGTCGAAATTTTTTGCCAGTATCGCTATTTATGTCGAAATTTGTCGCCAGCATCGGCTATTTGGTCGAAATTTGTCGCTAGCATCGGTTATTTGGTCGAAATTTGTAGCCACCATCGGCTATTTGGTCGAAATTTGTCACTATCATCGGCTATTTGGTCGAAATTTGTCGGCAGTATCGGCTGTTTGGTCGAAATTTGTCGCCATCATCGGCTATTTGGTTGAAACTTTCGCCAGTATCGGCTATTTGGTCGAATTTTGTCGCCAGCATCGGCTATTTGGTCGAAATTTTCGCCAGCATCGGCTATGTGGTCGAAATTTGTCACTAGTATGGGCTGTTAGGAAGAATGTTTTCGACAGCATCGGCTATTTGGTCGAAACTTGTCGCCAGCATCTGCTATTTGGTCGAAATTTATTTTGAAATGGCGCCGTTTTTCCAAGAGTGTCGCTGCCATGAACTCCGAAAGACCACCTGGAGCGACAGAAAGCGACGGGAACAAGGGCTGGCGGACCTAAATTGACATTCGAGAACACTAATTAGTATAAATGATAATTCCGGCAGTTTCCCCTAAGCTGATTTGATCATTACCTTAATGTACCGGCGCGTTCATTACTGTTGCTGTATCGCGAACGGAAAACCGCCAGGCTTCAGCCGTTTGTTACTGATAATCGCGAACGGAAAACCGCCAGGCTTCCCACGTTCTTTACTGGTAATCGCGAACGGAAAACCGCCAGACTTCCGTTGTTTATGCTGACAATCGCGAACAGAAAACCGCCAGGCTTCCCACGTTCTTTACTGATAACCGCGAACGGAAAACCGCCAGGCTTCCGACGTTCTTTACTGGTAGTTGCGAACGGAAAACCGTTAGGTTCCGTTCCGTGAAATGAGAGTGTTGCCAGTTAATGCGCTGTTATTTTTCCAGTCCTGTATCCGTTTTCTTAAGCATAATAACCTTCCATTGATTACTCTGAGAGAGAGAGAGAGAGAGAGAGAGAGAGAGAGAGAGAGAGAGAGAGAGAGAGAGAGAGAGAGAGAGAGAGATATCACTCATATACAATTTAGCATCGCATCTCATAGAGAGAGAGAGAGAGAGAGAGAGAGAGAGAGAGAGAGAGAGAGAGCATACGTTCACAATTTAGCTTGGCACCTCTTAGCTCGATTGCCAGAGAGAGAGAGAGAGAGAGAGAGAGAGAGAGGAGGGAGGTTTGGGGTGTGTGTGTGTCCTCCCCTCCCACTCCCCTCCACCTCCCTCCTCCCCTCCCCCTCCCCAACATATTTATCATAAAAGCTTAAATATCGCGTAATGGATTTCGTTGTCCTAACTTGAAAAATATGAATATCATTAAAAAGTGATTTGTGCATTTGCAGGCCGACTCTCGCCATGAGTCATTACGGCCTAAATCTCACGCAAAAAGACGAATTATTATTATTATTATTATTATTATTATTATTATTATTATTATTATTATTATTATTATTATTATTATTATTAATGAAAGCAATAACCTCCCAATAATATCAGTATCTTCATTGACACAATAATAATAATAATAATAATAATAATAATAATAATATTATTATTATTATTATTATTATTATTATTATTATTATTATTATTAATGATAACAATATTTATTGGCCTTAACAATCATGAATACAACCTTGAAAACTGTAATATCAATAAAACAACAATTTCACTATTATTATTATTA
>NC_089786.1:2340000-2367500 GCF_040412425.1 Macrobrachium rosenbergii
AAAGGTACGGGGTCTAGCAACCTCACCCCAAAAGCCTTGTCGAAAACCCTGCGATGAAAATAACTCAATTGAAAGTACCAGCGGTCAGTTAAAAGTAAAAACTCATTGTATTTTACGTCTTTGTACATCGTAGGTCGGTCTCGCCCTGACAGACACTGACCTCTTCATCAAGGTAGATTGGATACTCGGCTAAATGGGTTAGCTCGGAGTGGTCTTTGCGGGACGCCATCTTGCTCGCCTAGTGGCCTATCATTCACCCTACTGCATATCTATTGCCGCCACTGGGTCGTTTCTAGTATGATGGACGGAAGAGCGTGTGGGTAAGAGAGAGAGAGAGAGAGAGAGAGAGAGAGAGAGAGAGAGAGAGAGAGAGAGAGAGAGAGAGAGAGAGGGGATGCATGCAAGATGGTCTTACACACCGTGACTGCGTGAGCCGTTCCATTATCCTTGCTAATACTGTTTTACTCTAATGCATTATTCACAAGGCAGCCTTCGGATGCAGTATCCTATATAACACTGAGGCGAGAGAGAGAGAGAGAGAGAGAGAGAGAGAGAGAGAGAGAGAGGAGGAGGAGGAACGGAATTCACAGGGGGCGATGCAGAGAGCGAGAGAAAAAACCAAGAGATGGAGAGAGAGAGAGAGAGAGAGAGAGGAGGAACGAAATTCACAACGAGTGATGGAAATTGAGAGAGAGAAAGAGAGAGAGAGAGAGAGAGAGAGAGAGAGAGAGAGAGAGAGAGAGAGAGAAAGTAGGACGAATGGAACTCGCAAGGAGTAATGCAGATTACGACACACACACACACAGAGAGAGAGAGAGAGAGAGAGAGAGAGAGAGAGAAAGAGAGAGAGAGAGACACGTCAACCCAAAGGCTATAGGACTGAAGGATCCTCTCCCGGCGTTAATGAGCTCGTTCCCAGATAAAAAAAAAAAAATAAAAAGGAGAGGAGACCCTGTACAGTTGATTCAATGCCTTAACTCATCATTTATAATTGGGCTCCTTTGTCACCGAGATGTGAAATGATGTGACTCATGTTATGATGATGATGAGAAAGGCCACTTAATTAATTAGCTCATTATTATTATTATTATTATTATTATTATTATTATTATTATTATTATTATTATTATTATTATTATTATTATATCCTAGGTGCGTGCATCCGTGGAAATCTGTAATCCTATATTTTTCACCACTTTTCATGCAATCTCTCTCTCTCTCTCTCTCTCTCTCTCTCTCTCTCTCTCTCTCTCTCTCTCTCTCTCTCTCTCTCTCTCTCTCATATTCTTTGGAAGCTTGAATTTCAAGTCAGTGGCCCCTGTGGTGGACTTGTTCCATATGAATAGGTTTCATCTTCTGAATAATAATAATAATAATAGTAATAATAATAATAATAATAATAATAATAATAATAATAATAATAATAATAATAATAATAATAATAATAATAATAATGCACATACGAGTTCCATTCTTTTCCTGTGTGAATATCAGTTCATCTTCTGAGTAATAATAATAATAATAAATAATAATAATAATAATAATAATAATAATAATAATAATACACATACGAGTTCCATTCTCTTCGTGTGCGAATATCACTTTGATGATGCCTGGACTTGTGATATAAATTCTGATTTAAGTTTTGTTTGTCTATGTGTATTGTATAATGTCAATACAAATATTACATGCTATTTCATTTAGACACGTTTTAGAAGACTTTTTCCTCAAAGGCTAAGGGTCTTGGCTTTGAAAGAAAGGGCACTGCTGTAGACGATTCAGGCAGGCAGAAGAGATTACCAAACATACCCCTGCAGGAACCACAGTACCCACATTACCCCAAATCTTTAACTTTCCCAGTTTATCATACTACTGGAGATGATACCGTATTCGGGATACTCCTAGGCAGCTACCTGTCTCCTCCAGAGATCTTGCTCAGATACAAACGCCTCCAGTGGAGGCCGCCGCTGCTACCTGATGGTTGTCAGTTTGGAAGAGGGACAGTGAAAACCATTCGATCCTGCTAAAGCAAGAAATAAACAAGTAAAAAATCAGCCGCGGTCCGTGAAACTATCGGTCGGCCGTGGTGTCCTGTTTTTTTCTGTACAGCGTATAATGCTGTATGAAACTCTCAGCCACGGCCCATGAACTATCAGTCGGCCGTGTTGTCCCGTGCTGTTGCGGCGCCAGACGCACGATCATGGCTAACTTTAACCTTAAATCAAATCAAAACTACTGAGGCTAGAGGGCTGGAATTTGGTATGTTTGATGATTGGAGGGTGGATGATCAACATACCAATTTGCAGCCCTCTAGCCTCGGTAGTTTTTAAGATCTGAGGGCTGACAAAAAAAAAGTGCGGACAGAAAAAGTGCGGACGGGCGGACAGACAAAACCATCTCAATAGTTTTCCTTTACAGGAAGCTAAAAAAAAAGCTTAGTTGAGCTCACACCACGAGGAACGGTGCTCGTCGGAGCCGTTCACACACACACACACACACACACACACAAAAGCCAAACAGATCATTCTGTCTAGACGTGAATATCGCCCCCAGAGTGTCCGCGGCCTGTAGACAATGGCATTACTCAACGTCTCTCTCTCTCTCTCTCTCTCTCTCTCTCTCTCTCTCTCTCTCTCTCTCTCTCTCTCTCTCTCTGCGTGACAGCCAGCAGGAGGAATAATGTCGAATGGGACAAACTCCCCCTCCCCTCCCCCCACAAAAACCCAGATGAACAATCGACGGAACTGGGACGAGATCGACATGCGGAATTGGAACACGTCCGTCGGAGGAGGAATTGGCCAGGCATGATGTCTCTTAAAATGCTGGAGTCTCCTCTTTGCATTATTCCTGGGTCTTTATAGATCGCCAAATGGGCTTCAGGATCCTTGCAGAGTGTGAGAGAGAGAGAGAGAGAGAGAGAGAGAGAGAGAGAGAGAGAGAGAGAGAGAGAGAGAGATCATTTGAAAAATTAAAGTAGATTACATTTTTATTTTAATACCTGTTCTTTCTTGATGAAGATGGGAGAGAGAGAGAGAGATCATTTGAAAAATTTAAGTACCTTACATTTTTCTTTTAATTTCTGCTCTTTCTTGATGAAGGTGAGACACAGAGAGAGAGAGAGAGAGAGAGAGAGAGAGAGAGAGAGAGAGAGAGAGAGAGAGAGAGAGAGAGAGATCATTTGAAAAATTAAAGTAGATTACATTTTTATTTTAATACCTGTTCTTTCTTGATGAAGAAGGGGAAGAGAGAGAGAGAGAGAGAGAGAGAGAGAGAGAGAGAGAGAGAGAGAGAGAGAGAGATCATTTAAAAAATTAAAGTAGATTACATTTTTATTTTAATATCTGTTCCTTCTTGATGAAGATGGGAGAGAGAGAGAGAGAGATCTTTCGAAAAACGAAATTAACTTACATTTTTCATTTTAATATCTGGTCTTTGTTGATGAAGATGTGAGAGAGAGAGAGAGAGAGAGAGAGAGAGAGAGAGAGAGAGAGAGAGAGAGAGAGATATCATTTGAAAAGTTAAAGTAGCTTACATTTTTATTTTAATATTCTGTCCTTTTTTATTTTAATATTCTGTCCTTTCTTGATGAAGATGAGAGAGAGAGAGAGAGAGAATCTTTCGAAAAATTAAATTAACTTACATTTTTATTTTAATATCTGTTCTTGATGAAGATGTGAGAGATAGAGAGAGAGAGAGAGAGAGAGAGAGAGAGAGAGAGAGAGAGAGAGAGAGAGAGAGAGAGAGAGAGAGAGAGAGAATATATAAATATCTTTCAAACTTGCCAGATTTTCATAATACACTTGGTTTTCAGTTCTTAGGAATCACCATCTTGGTTATGGTGAAAGGTCATTGTTTCTTAGGGATCACCATCTTGGTTATGGTGAAAGTTCACTGTTTCTCCATATATAGTAGCCAAATTAATTCTGTTCATGGCGACGTCTTCTTGAATTTTTAAATATAGGCAGAGCGACCATTCAAAGCACTTTTACAAATACTAGACTGAATGTAAAATTGTTTTTCATCTGAAATATTTTTGTATATAAAACACTGACCAGTGACCAGAATTCGAACCTATGCAATTTCGGATTATGTATGTAGGGGACAGTGACTTTATTCACTCGGCTATCATAGATTGATAAGTCTAGGAGGAACACCTATTTAGGAAACTGGTCACTTTTTATACCAGACACATTAGTAATTTTTGAACTTCTAGAATTCTCCACATTTTAGAAACGCTCGTCACTGTTAAGCCTAAGATACACACACACACACACACATATATATATATACATAAATAAGCCACACAACTTCACTGTGTATGTATATATATATATATATATATATATATATATATATATATATATATATATATATATATATATATATATATATATATATATATATATATATATATATATATATATATATATATATATATATATATATATATATATATATATACTCTAACACACGTCACTACCAAGCCTAGATCCCAAAGAAGAAAGAAATGAAGATATTCTGAGGATATTCTGAACCCAGTGAATTATGTGTGTGTGTGTGTGTGTGTGTGTGTGTTTGTGTAAAGTCGAGTTGATACACGGACCCAAAACTCAAACACTTCATCCACACTGCCCTCCTGTTAACCACGTATTGCAAAAGGAAATAATCACACAGATAATCCGCGCTCTCTCGTACATTTTGTGTCGTGGGGAGGGCCATGTTTGCAACGGCGTTGCTGCCAGCTTCCGGTCGAAAACATTTGGTGGGCAAATAACAAACATTGCAGACGTGAGTTGCAGAGTGGCGTCCCATGACTGTTAGATTGCAAAAGGGTTTAGTCTGATTTTCGACTTAGTAAGTTTGGATGTAGGAAATGTCATATTTTTGTGTGTTTTTTTTTTTTTTTTTTTTTTGTAGGGGTGGCGTTTGGGTTGGGGTGGGGCCAAATAGAAATGAATGGGGTTTGTATAGATGAAAGGGTGGGAATGGGTTTTTTCGTAAGTGGTGGTTTTTCGTAGTTTTTGGGGGGGTGCTTTTTGGGGCGATTGAAGTATTGTGTAGATTAGATGATAAGGAAAGGTTTTTGCTTATATATATATATATATATATATATATATATATATATATATATATATATATATATATATATATATACACATATATATATATATATATATATATATATATATATATATATATATATATATATATATATATATATATAGTATTTAAAGCAATAAAAGTTTGACTTTTTTTGGTACAAATAATTTTTATTTTTGTGTATTATAGACAGGTACAGAGATAAAGACATAACATATTAAGAAGAGAGAAGAAGATAATAGACAGGGGGGGGGGGGAAGTGAGAGACGAACAGGCTTACGTAGATGAAGACAGAAGAGACGGAAAAATAGACAGACAGACAGAACTGGTGTGAGAGACAAGTAAAAAAGACAGATTATGAGGGACAGAGAGATATTGAAAAGCAGATCAAGAAAGAGGGTGAGAAACAGATTAACAGAAATAAATAGGAAACGAACAGACTGGACGGACAAGAAGGGGCACAGACACAGGCAGTGACAGACAACGGAAACGGGAGAAAGAAAGTGACAGACAGTCACACACAGACTCACGAAAAAAAACAAATTGGAAAATGGCTTTTTAAAAACATTCTCCTCAGCACACGGGCTTAATTTTACACTTTCTCCCAAATGGAAAGAAGAAGGGATTGAAGAGAAAGGAAAAGAAAAGTAATGAAAGGAGGAGAAGAAGAAGAAGACGATAAGAGAAAGCAAGGAAGCCCCCAAAAAAAGAAAGTGGAAAGAAAGGAAGAAAAAAAAAAAGGCAAGAGAACGAGACCACAATAGACCCTTTCTGTTGTCGATGAGTGCAATGGGGTTTTGTTCTTAGAACTCAACCCCCTCTCCTTCCCCCTTCCCCTTCCCCTCCCCACTCGCCATCTACTCCCCTCCCCCTCTCCCCCCACCCCCTTCCTCTCCAAGCCATTTAGAAGATGGAAGAATCTCCTTCCTGGGAATGCAAGGAAATGATGGATCTCTCTCTCTCTCTCTCTCTCTCTCTCTCTCTCTCTCTCTCTCTCTCTCTCTCTCTCTCTCTCTCTCTCTCTCTCCTGGGGACTAATGGAAGAATGGGGGTCCTTCCAGTAATGATTGTGTGTTAGGAAACCTGGATGGTTCTAGTGAGAAAAAAATATATATATTTATATTAATATTCTCTCTGGTATTATTATTTCATGTTCAAATACAGCGGTCACGAAATACATTTCACAGAGCCTAAATTTATGAGAAACTTTGACAAAAATGATAATGAACCCATCCACATTTGAATGACAATGTTAAAATAATATATTTCAAATATGTGACGCACATACATTTTTCACTGTGCAAATATCAAGGCGGCAGTGAATTACAAATAGCCCGGGTTATTAATTTATGGAAAGAATATAGAATTGCAGAAATTAGAATAATGGATAAGGGTGTTTTATTTTAAAGCCAAGAAATTTACTTTTTTTCAAGATATATTTATTTTTCATTTTGGAAAACACTGTTTCAAAATATGATTATATATGTATATATATATATATCGTATAATTCTGGAAAACACTATTTCAAAATATTGTTATATAAATATATAGTAATTCTGGAAAAATACTTCAAAATATGATTATCTATTTATATGTAAATATATATTGTATATTGTATTTTTATTGTATGTTGTAATTTTGGAAATCACTTTAAAAATGTGATTATATATAAATATATATATATAATTATGTGTATACTATATATATATATATATATACATAGAGAGAGAGAGAGTGAAAAAGAGAGAGAGAGGTATCAGTTTGTGTTTTTCTGATCCTGACTCCAAAATATGATGGTCATATTAATTTGTAATATTTACAAATTAAAATTAAGACAAAGAAGTTATATATTATATGATATATTTTATATATGTATATATGTGAGTGTGTATTTAAATACACAAAACTGAGAGATATATCAATTCCTAACACAGAAACCGACAAAATCTCTACAAAATACATAAATGCATTCATTAAGGTTGCCCCAAATTCCAGCAGAGCAAACCAGGTCCAGTAACCCAGTTTTGGGAACATGAATAATTAATACCAATTTTTTTTTTTTTTAATGAAAAGACTGGAGTGAATTGGACGGTTGTCAAATGATAATTGATTCGTGAGATTATTAAAACGATTTTGTAACAAGTAGATTATCATTCGTGAGATTATTAAAACGATTTTGTAATTTATATAGATTTTGATTCATGAGATTATTAAAACGATTTTGTAATTTATATAGACTTTGATTCATGAGATTATTAAAACGATTTTTTAATTACAGATTTCAGTTCATGAGATTATTAAAAATATTTTGTAATTGATGTAGCTTTTAATTCACGAGATTATTAAAACGATTTTGTAATTGATATCAATTTCAGTTCATGAGATTATTAACCGATTTTATAATTAGATTTTGATTCATGAGATTATTAAGCGATTTTATAATTAGATTTTAATTCATGAGATTATTAACCGATTTTATAATTAGATTTTAATTCATAAGATTATTAAAACGATTTCGTAATTGATACAGACTAATTCATGAGATGATTAAAACGATTTTGTAATTGATATAGATTTCAATTCACAATATTAAAACGATTTTGTCATTATAGATTTCAATTCATGAGATTGTTAAAACGATTTTGTAATTGATATGGAGAGATTGATAGAGAGGAAGAGGGAGAGAGAATTCTCAGTGAATGAGGGAGAGAGAGAGAGAGAGAGAGAGAGAGAGAGAGAGAGAGAGAGAGAGAGAGAGAGAGAGAGCCTCCTCACATTTTCTGAGCATGGCTTCCAACAAGAGGATCCTGTTTTTGAGCAAAATAAAAAAAAAAAATTAAAAAAAACAAAAACAAAAAAAAGAGACAAAAATAATTTCAAAATGCGGACCGGAACTTTGAGGAAAGACTTGCCCAGTATTTTATTTCATTTTTTTTTGAAAGTTAAAAACCAAATTGGAAACTGTCCTTTGGAAGGCAGAAATAGATGACCGCCGCTGCAGTACAGTAGAAGAGAGAGAGAGAGAGAGAGAGAGAGAGAGACCTCGCCGTCAGCAATAATAATATTGTTTATGATGGACAACGCCAACGAATTTTTCCCCTAGCCGCTGACAGCAAAGTCTTTTCGTCAGCAGCTAAAATTTTTTTTTTCTTTTGTTGTGGTTGGATGTTGAATGTTGATACGGCATAGGAGTCCGCAGACCTCTGATTCAATATCTAGGAATGTTGAATGTGGTATTCGTGTCAGGATGGTGACAGGGTAATTAAGATAAATATTATATATATATATATATATATATATATATATATATATATATATATATATATATATATATATATATATATATATATATATATATATATATATATATATATATATGTATGTATGTATATGTACTAGTATATATATATATATATATATATATATATATATATATATATATATATATATATATATATATGCATGCATACATATATACATACATATGCATACCAGTCTGCAAGGACTTTACCAAGTAATACAGCAAGGTGGTTTATTCCTATTTATTTTATTGTCATATAATGCAATGCTGTCTAATTGAAATACCTCTCTTCCCACTTTTTATCATCTCTCTCTCTCTCTCTCTCTCTCTCTCTCTCTCTCTCTCTCTCTCTCTCTCTCTCTCTCTCTCTCTCTCTCTCTCTTTTCCCCTTTCTTTTTTTCCTCTCTTTTCTGTTCTTTCTCTCTCTCTGTCTCTCTCTTTTTATCTCTCTCTTTTTTTTCTTTCGAAAGATCGTGGAATTTTTGGGGGGCTGGTTTTACATTGTAGAATGTATTTTCCAATTCTTTTCTCTCTTTTGGAGGTGGGGGTGAAGGGAAGGGGGTCGTGTAGGCTTTGGAAGTATGCGATTCTCTCTCTCTCTCTCTCTCTCTCTCTCTCTCTCTCTCTCTCTCTCTCTCTCTCTCTCAAAAGTATATAACCGAACTTTGTGTTCCAGTTTCACTAAGATTCTTAGAAATGAGTATAATTCTCTCTCTCTCTCTCTCTCTCTCTCTCTCTCTCTCTCTCTCTCTCTCTCTCTCTCTCTCTCTCTCAGAGAGCAGAGGTCGTCCGTACTAAATTTTGTTATTCAGGAAGAGGTAAATTTATTTAACGATTTCGTTGTATATTCAGCCAAAAATAACTTGGCCCCCTCCCTCCCCACCTTCTTTTTTTGCATTTTGTTATTTTTGAAATTCCGTAGCAAAATGCAAATTTCATGAGATGCAAATTTGGTCCAAAATGTAAGTTTCACGAGTGGAATCATGGTGGTATATATATATATATATATATATATATATATATATATATATATATATATATATATATATATATATATATATATATATATATATATATATATATATATATTATATGTGTGTGTTTGTAAATAAATCAGTCACTAACTGAATAAAAGAATAGATAAATAAATGTACCAATAGATAATTTAGTAAATGAATAAATAGGTAAACCAGATAATAAACAAATCAATAACTAAGTAAATAAATCAGTCAGTCATTCAATCAATTTCTCAGTCAATAAATAAAGAATAGGTAAATCAGTAAATAAAATAAATAAATAAATAATACATCAGTGAATAAATATGTAAAATAATTAGATAAATCAGTAAATAAATATATAGATGAACAAATAAATCGGTAATAAATAAATAAATCAGTATATAAATTAATAAATCGATCAACCAATCAATAAAAATAAATCAGTCAATACAAAATATAAACAAACTAAAAATAAATAAATCAGTAAATAAGAAATAAAGAAAGAAAGAAAAAAGATAAATCAGTAAATAGAAAATAAACAAAAAGTAAATCAGTAAATAAAAAACAAAGAAAGAAAGGAAGAAAGGAAGAAAAGATGAATCAGTAAATGAAAAAATTAAAAAATCAGTAAATAAAAATAGAATAAATAAATAAAATAGAAATGTCCCCTCAAATTCCATTAAAAGAATTTCGAACAAAAGAAATAGAATTATTATTAGTAATAATTATTCTTCCCCGGAAATCGAGGTTAACAATGACTAATGCCCTTAAGGTCGAAAGTTCAGGGTCGCAGATAAGGGACGATCGACCTTCGGGGAATTAAAATAAAATTTAAAAAAAAAGAAAGTCCTCAATAGCGCCACTTGGGAGCCGAAAGTTCAGAGGTCAGACTAGGTCGAGTTCCTTAAGCGAAGTAGGTTAGTTTGGTGCAAAATTGTATGGAGTAATTTGTTTTGTAATTATATATATATATATATATATATATATATATATATATATATATATATATATATATATATATATATATGTGTATATATACATACATATATATGTATATATATATATATATATATATATATATATATATATATATATATATATATATATATATATTATGTGTATATATATGCATACATATATATGTATATATACATATATATATATATATATATATATATATATATATGCATATATATGTATATATATGTATATATATGTATATATTTATATATGTATATATTACATATACAGTATGAGCGAGTCTATGTAAGAGAGAGAGAGAGAGAGAGAGGGAGAAAGGAGAGAGAGGGAAAAGGGAGAGAGAGAGAGAGAAATAACTAACCGTTCCACATAACTGATAAATTTTGATAACAAGAGTGTCTAAATTTTTTTTTTATTTATTCATTATATTGACGAACAAATGCATAAACAATATCGATCTTTTAAGGAGCTAATACTAATGTGGATTCTGCGTCACGTGAATGTGATTATCTTGGTTTGAATTTTTTAATTTTTTTATATTTTATCTCTTTATCTCATTTTGTCATTTTTTTTTCTTTTGTTATTGTTTAATTTTATTCCATTATTTTAATTTCATTCCATTTTTAATTCCTTCTCCCATTTCATCGTTGTGTGTGACTCTCTCTCTCTCTCTCTCTCTCTCTCTCTCTCTCTCTCTCTCTCTCTCTCTCTCTCTCTCTCTCATCGGAAGTAATTTCTATCCCAGGCTTTCTCACACTCCTTTGTCACACTCCTTTGTCACCTTTTTCCTTTCATCTCTCTCTCTCTCTCTCTCTCTCTCTCTCTCTCTCTCTCTCTCTCTCTCTCTCTCTCTCTCTCTCTCTCTCTGCGCTGTGTTCTATTCTCAAACCTTTTGTCTTTCGCATTTCTTTTATTCCGCTTCTCTCTTTTTTATTCCATTGGACGTTATCTCTCTCTCTCTCAACAATTTCTTTTAAATTTTCTGCAACAGTTTTGTTCTGTTTCCTACCTTTCGCTGTTGTTGCTTCTATTTCCTCCGTTTCTTCTTTAATCTTTTTCCTCTTTTATTCGAGTGTCCTCTGCCTCCTGTTTTTTGTTCGTTTCCAATACCTTTTCTGTGTTTCTTATTAATATTTTTTTTTTCTAGATGATCATCTGTCAGTTTTATTTCTCACCTATTTCCGTCTTTCTCAGTTCTTATTCATCCGTCAATTTTCTCCTGTCTGCATTCCTTCCTTCCTTCTTCCTTTTTTATCGAATATCCTTCACCTTCTTTGTATTCGCTTTGTCACCTAATCATCTATTAATTTTATTTCTCGCTTATTCCCTTTCATCACAGCTCTTATTTGTCAATTTCTTTTGTATATGAATTCGTTCCTTATTCCTTATTTATCAGAAGCGTTTCTGGTTTTTAGATATGTATCGGAATATACGCCTCCCTCTTATATAAATTTATCGAAATATACACTTCCCTCTTATATATATTTATCGAAATATACACTTCACTCATATATATATATTTATCGAAATATACACCACCCTCTTATATATTTATCGAAATATACACCTCCCTCTTATATACAGATTAATATTCCCTTTTTAATATATACTTGTATTCACAGGTATACATATTATTACAGCTCCTATTTGTCAATTTTCTTTCATATAGCATTCTTTCCTTATTCCTTGTTTATCAAAAGCTTTCCGATTTCATTTATTTATCAAAATGTTAATTTCCCTCTCATATATAAGTTAATATTCCCACAGATATACACATTTTCATTTAACTCTTCAAAACGCCATATTCTCACTACAGAAATAATCCCTAATGACATACAAGCACTGTCAATATTACCGTCAGCTTTAATTGACGGGCGTCGAGAGAAGAAGAAGAAGAAGAAGGATAAAAAAAACAGTAAAAATTCAAATGGCGTCGAATTTCCAATACCGTCATTGTGTCGATACACAAGTCGATGGTCTGTCGAATCTCTCGGTTTGAATTTGAATTTGTCAATTCTGTTTCTTTTTTTTTATCTAAGTTTGTTTTTCATTATTCTTCTCGTTTCTTTCTTATCTTTAGTTCTCTTCATTTCTTTATTTCTCCTCAGTTCTCATTCCCTTGTTTCTCTTCTTGGTTCCTTATTTATCTCCTACGTTCCTCTCTCTCTCGCTCTCTTCCTTTGCCTTCTTTCGCTTTCTCTTTGGTTAATCGTTTTTATAGTTTCTTGTTTTCTTTCTACCTTCGTTTTTTTTCTCATTATTCTTATAATTTCTTTCTATCTCAGTTTTCATTCCCTTGTTTCTCTTCTTGATTCCTCTCTCTCTCTCTCTCTCTCTCTCTCTCTCTCCTTTCTTTCGCTTTCTCCTTAGGTAATCGTAATTCCTTTCACCACCTCCTCCGTTCAGTCATTTACCAGATGTCGAAACCTGAAATATAATCCGTAAGAGAAGATATTTCATGATTCCCTTTCAATCAGCGATGCAAAAATCCATTCTATGTATCCCCTTGTATCCTGAGAACGAGATTTAAACCGTATGAAAGATGATAAATGTAATGAGTCTCCAGTGGGTTGTATCCTCAAAGGGATGCAGGGTTTTGTATTTGTGTGTGTATATATATATATATATATATATATATATATATATATATATATATATATATATATATATATATATATATATATATATATATATATATATATATATATATATATATATATATATATATATATATATATATATATATATATATATATATATATATATATATAAGCACGTATATGTTTCTAGTTAAAAATTTGATCGTCAAAGCGCTACTTAAACTAATTTTGCTTTTTACCATCATCATCATCAGAGAGAGAGAGAGAGAGAGAGAGAGAGAGAGAGAGAGAGAGAGAGAGAGAGAGAGAGAGAGAGAGAGAGAGAGATTGCGTGTGAAGAACAGGGTTTGCGTGTATTAATAATAATTACAAAGAACGAAAGATTTCAATTTTAAGACACACATTATTGATCATGACTGGCCATGCATACACGTACACGCATTTATATATATATATATATATATATATATATATATATATATATATATATATATATATATATATATATATATATATATATATACACTAAAAATAAATAAATGAATAATATATATATATACATATATCAAATTCATGTACGCTGGACAGCACAAGTTCTTGCGTGCTGTTGCTTGAGTGCGTGCTTGCATGTGCTCTCCAGTAATTGCTCTGATGTAAAGTAATGTGCTTGTCTCGGTAGAGGCCTTTATTTTTTGGAGGTTCCCAAAGCTTGGTAATTATCTTGCCCAGCTCTTGACAGGAAACGAAAATACACTTCAACTTCATTCTCTCTCTCTCTCTCTCTCTCTCTCTCTCTCTCTCTCTCTCTCTCTCTCTCTCTCTCTCTCTCTCTCACCGTGCTTCGGTGTTATTAGCTGATTGGGTTCGATTGTGTTGCTTTCAATCATTATTTTTTTATATGTAGTCTTTTCATTCTGATAATCGTCTTTACTTCTTCTTCTTCTTCTTCTTCTTCTTCTTCTTCTTCTTCGTCTTCTTCTTCTTCGCCATTTCCAACAATCCCTCTTTGTATCTTTTGTCTTTCTCTTGTAATTTTCTTTCGAAAAAGTCACATTTTATTTCTGTGCTAACGAAGAACCATGATAAAGTCTACGGACTCTACCCGCCATGTTTAACTTACTCCAACATATGTCAATGTATCAAAAGAAATTTCCTCAGAACTAGAGCTTTGAAAGGATATTATTTATTTGGTAATAGATAATAATCTTTCGATAATAAATAATATTCTTGATAAAATTGATATACTAAGAGGCTAACTTTAAATTTGATCTATAATGGATACATTTTTTCACAATTTTTTCGAGATTCTGAAGTTCCTTTTTGCCTATATATATATATATATATATATATATATATATATATATATATATATATATATATATATATATATATATATATATATATATATATATATATATATATATATATATATATATATATATATATATATATATATATATATATATATATATATATATATATATATATATATATATATATATATATATATATATATATATATATATATATATATATATATATATATATATATATATATATATATATACATGCGTTTCCTCACATCTAAGAATATTTTATTGTTATTTCCCTTTGACAGTGTTACTACACTTTCTATTCGAAAACAATTGTCAGTCGAATTCATATATTTTGTACTACAAGCGCCGGGGTTGATTGAAATGTTGTTTCGACGTGTTTTTGGGGAAGTGAGGTCAAGTTTTTTTTTAGATTTCACTGAAAGAAAAACTGTTGTTTGCTGATAAAAACATCTGTACGGAGTTTTTCTGACTGAAGAGGAGACAGTACCTCATATGCTGTAAACAAAACAAAAAATTTTAAATGCGTTTTTTAAAGTTATTTTAATTATTATTTTTGCTGTTTTGGAATCTTGTGAATTGCAAAAGGATTTAGAACATTTTAAACTGGAGATGGTGCATCTGGAATAGTAGGATTATTCCTGTATCGCCTTCAGTTGAATAGGAATGGATTCCTGGAATGCCTCTGACTGAGGAAACACGAATATCTTTGGAATGCTATTGAATGAAGACAATACTTCTGGAATGCTTTCATAGGATTGATTAGGAGTGTTTTTTTTGGAATGTGTTTCCCTGAATAAGCTGATGTGCCTGATATATATATATATATATATATATATATATATATATATATATATATATATATATATATATATATATATATATATATATATATTTGAGAATATTTTTGTAGATTTCTGCAGAAGAAAGCATAGAGCTTAGACTGCTTTCACGGAAGGAGAAAGTATACCAATCCAAAATTCATTTGCGAGAGGAGAAAGTATGCTATTCCCAGAAGACTTTCGAGAGAGGAGAAAGTGTACCACCCCAAAATAATTTCGCTAGAGAGAAAGTATACCACCCCAAAATAATTTCGCGAGAGAGAAAGTATAGGCTACCACGCCAAAATACTAAAGAGAAAGTGCCACCATATAATTCTTTCCCAACAGGAGAAAGTACACCACACAAAAATACTTTCAAGAGAAGTGAAAGCTTACCTCCCCCAAAATACTTTCAAGGAAAACGAAAGCTTACCACTCCTAAAACACTTTCTCGAGTAGAGAAAGCATACCGCCCCTAAAACACTTTCTCAAGAAGAGAAAGCACAACTCCAAAATTCTTCTAAATACAAACTCAACCAGTTCTGAAAAGTCCTTTCCACTGAATGATATAAAGATCGCAGCGGACTTTCTATCTACGCCACGAAGAAAGTTCGTTTCTCCTGCGAGGGGAAAATGAGCCTTTCCTCTTTCCCACCCCACAGAGAGAGAGAGAGAGAGAGAGAGAGAGAGAGAGAGATAAAAGAAAAACGCCACCTGGGATCGTCAGCTGAGAGAGAAAAAAGACACCTGCTGTAGTATAACTGTATCGACATATCGAAATTTATTTTCCCTTCCTCTTTCGCCAGATTTAGGCTTAGTGATTTAAAAGGGGAGTTTCTGTGCGTGTTCGAGAGAGAGAGAGAGAGAGAGAGAGAGAGAGAGAGAGAGAGAGAGAGAGAGAGAGAGAGAGAGAGCCTGCTCGGATGAGGAGAGAGAGAAAAAAGGAGAGAGAAAGAAATTTATAGGTCCTTCTCGGAGAGAGAGAGAGAGAGAGAGAGAGAGAGAGAGAGAGAGAGAGAGAGAGAGAGTGGGGAGAGAGAGAGGGAGAGAGAGAGAGAGAGAGGTCGTGCTCGGATGAGGAGAGAGAGAAAAAAGGAGAGAAAAAAATATAGGACCCGAGAGAGAGAGAGAGATCACTTACGAGCGTGCATCTAACTTTACAGTTTAACCTACAGTAAACACTCTCTCTCTCTCTCTCTCTCTCTCTCTCTCTCTCTCTCTCTCTCTCTCTCTCTCTCTCTCTCTCTTAAAAAAAAGATACAGCCCATCATTTTCGACAAAAACAAACCATTCATATGTCCATGACGTACCTATTAGATAATTGAAATGCTTATTTTTTTATTCAAGATTACATATATATATATATATATATATATATATATATATATATATATATATATATATATATATATATATATGTGTGTGTGTGTGTGTGTATGTATATATAATATATATATATATGTGTGTGTGTAAAATATTGTCACTATGATATTACAAGCTGTAGTTAAAGGGTTTCCAGCCTTTACAAAAGTGTCATAATTAAAAATTCGCCATTTTTTTATATCTTAGAGTTTATACACTTCTATATTTCCTGTCAAGTCGGCAGGAAATAGTATTGATTAGGTTTGGCAAATAGATGACTAAAGCCTTATTTTAACCAAGAATAAGCTTTAGATTTCTCTCAATACTTCTATTTTTTTCTTTTTCTGGATCGTATAACCATCCTCCTTCCTTGAAGAGGCGGGAAGGTCGGGCGCTTCTTTTGTATATTACGGCGGTGCTTCGAAGACACCTACTTTTCCTTCACTGTTTATGCTGGCGAGCAAGCGCCTTCCACGGCGCATCGTTCATCTAAAGTCAAAACGCCTGCATTTGGCAAAATGACTTTGGCATAATTAATGACACACGGTATGCAGGCATTCCATCTTCATCAACCTCCTCTCTCTCTCTCTCTCTCTCTCTCTCTCTCTCTCTCTCTCTCTCTCTCTCTCTCTCTCTCTCTCTCTCTCTCTCTCTCTCTCAATTCGCGTATCGAACGAGAACAGACGATGCCGGATCGTACCCTAAGATCCAATGTGGCTGATGGCCTAAGCAGGGAATTATGTACCTAATGGTCAGTCGATTGTTGTGGGTCTCATTTGGAGCTGAGAGAGAGAGAGAGAGAGAGAGAGAGAGAGAGACTAGACATAGCCATCAATTCCCCATGAAAATTCACTTTGTAGCACCAAAGCAGATGGCCAATTCTTAAGAATCATCTCTCTCTCTCTCTCTCTCTCTCTCTCTCTCTCTCTCTCTCTCTCTCTCTCTCTCTCTCTCTCTCTCCCCAACACCTTTAGAAGACCTCACGGCGAGACGATGCCATCCGAGCACTGCCCGATATACTTGAGAAGAGAGAACGAAAATCTCACTCACTCCTGCCTTCATTTATTTACCTCCATTCTAGAGGAGGCATAATCCTTGAGGCCCGAATGCTTTCCCATATTGTCTCGCCCAGTGTTCCAGAATGCTTCGTCCAGGTGAGGGAATGTGTGTCTGTTCTTGGTGATAAACGGCTTTTCTCGGCTTGTCTCGAATGATATCTCTCTCTCTCTCTCTCTCTCTCTCTCTCTCTCTGTCTCTCTCTCTCTATCTCTCTCTCTCTCTCTCTCCTTCATGAGCGAATAGATGGAGAGATAGATTGTAGAGAAAGAAGGAGAAAGGGAGAGAGAGAGAGACAAAGGAGAGAGATGGAGAAAGGACATACATAGAAATGATGATAAACAAGACTCTCTCTCTCTCTCTCTCTCTCTCTCTCTCTCTCTCTCTCTCTCTCTCTCTCTCTCTCTCTCTCTCTCTCTCCAGTTGTTATTCTTCTGTGGTCAAAGAAGTAAATAAGTGAAGCGCAATAATTTCTAAGATTTAAAAAATGTGAATAAAAAACATTTACACTTCAGTATATTTGTCACGTTATTTTGCTTGCTAATTTTTTTTTCTATTTTACATCATTTTTTCTCGTAATTTTTTTTTTTTATTTTATATCTTTCTTGTTTTACCTCGTAATATTATGTTTTGCTCTTAAATATTATGTATTTTTGCCTCGGCATGTTTTTTTTTTCATTAATGTAATTTTACCCCATATTTTTTTCCTCGTGAATGGTTGTTTTATTTTTCTATTTTTCATTTTCCTCATGTTTTTTTTAGCTCGTAAGTGGTTTTTTATTTTTATTTTACCTCATTTTTTATTCTTTGAAGTGTTTTCTTTTGTTTTACCTCATTTTTTTTTGCTCGTAAATAGTTTTTTTATTATTATTTTCCGTCACTTTGATGCTCGTAAGTGTGTTTTTTTTACCTAATTTTTTTTCCTCGTAAATGATTTTTCATTTTTTATATTACCTAATTTTTTATGCTCGTAAGTGTTTTTTTTTATTTCATTTCACCTCATTTTTTATCGTAAATTATTTTTTTTTTGTTTTGCCTCATTTTTTCCCCGTAAATGATTTTTCATTTTTATGCTTGTAAGTATTTTTGTTTTATTTTTTTTTTATTTTACACTTCATCTTGTTATTAGGAATGATAAAACGAAGAGCCATTTCTCTGTCCCGGAGCAAAAAAAGTTGCGAGGATTCCAGTTTGTGCGTGTGTGTGTGTGTGTGTGTGCGCGCGCGCGCGCAAGTTATGCCCTTTAATACCCCTCTCCTCCACAGCATTCACTGAACACGATATAAGAAGAAAAAAATACCAAACGCCTTTGTGGCAGCTTTGCAAAATCAAAAAAAAAAGGTAAAAAAATAAATAAAAACTTGTTACGCAGCTACCCTTCCCATCTCCATGACGTCATAAAAATGTCCGTGACGTCACAGAAAAACACTCTGCACCATTTGACAACAAAGCACTTTAAAAAAAAAAAAAAAAAGCCTGGGTTAGCTTCAAGTGTTGTTTTTCTCCCTCGTGATATTTCTCTCTAGCTCTTTTAAGTCCGCTTTATCTGTGGCCGTTTGAGTTTTACCTGCTTTCGAGTGAGTGGCTTTTTTCTGCTAAGTTTTTATTGGCAGAGTTTTATCCCTGGGTTTTTTCCGCTCTGACGGCTTACCTTACACATACCGGTCAGCAGTGAAGTTATATTTTCGCGGCTTTAATAGTGCATATGACCTTTTTTTTCCCCCACCAGTCACTGGTGACTGTCTGTTCTTTAACTGTATCATTGCTCAGTTTAAGTATTTAGCAGTCGCTTAGACAGTTGACCCACAACAGTTGACTTACATGCCTTTTTTGCCTTAATATTGAGTGGTTTCAGAAGCATAACAAGACTGGCTCTCTCTCTCTCTCTCTCTCTCTCTCTCTCTCTCTCTCTCTTAATACTTCCAATTATACATTTTTTACTTCCATTCTCCCTACGTGACCGAACCATCTAATCCATCCTTTCACCTTTGCTAATGTTTTTGCCACTTCTTTCTCCACATTTGTCATTCTTTTAATCCTTCTTCCATTACATGTGCTAATAAAATAATATTAAGCCCCTCAGTATCTTCAAACTTTTTCGTTTTTATTCATATGCAATATCCACACTTCACCTACATAAAGGAGGGTTGGCTAAACATTCTTCTTTTACATTCCATTATGTGTACAGTATATGTATATATATATATATATATATATATATATATATATATATATATATATATTATATACATATATGTTTATATATATATTATATATATATATATATATATATATATATATATATATATATATATATATATATATATATATATATATATATAATATCCGATACTCAAATAATATTATACAAATCATCTTCAGCATTTATTTAATTCACATTTATAGATCCACACTTCACTATCATAGAGGAGGTGTGGCTAAACTTTCTTTTTATACATTCCATCCTTGGTTAAATATATATAAATATATATAATATATACATACATATATATATAGAGAGAGAGAGAGAGAGAAAGAGAGAGAGAAAGTCCCAAAATTAACGTTTCATTTTCTCATTTCGTTTCGAAACACATTTTGGGGGAAGGACCAACCTTGGCCAGTTCACTTTCTAATTCAGAAAGCTATAAAGAAAAATAATCGTATCACGGAATCGATTTCCGCCCGAATCCTTTTAACCGAGAGAGAGAGAGAGAGAGAGAGAGAGAGAGAGAGAGAGAGAGAGAGAGAGAGAGAGAGAGAGAGATGAAAGTTTTAGTCCTCTGAAGGAAAAGCGACATTTTATGTGCATGGAGTAAAGTTGTGTTTTCAATAAATCATTGAACGTTGAACTAAAGGTCTGCAGTGTGTATATATATATACAGTATACGCATGTCCAGGTGTATTTATTTATGTACATGCATACACGCATACATGTGCATATATGTTTATGTATATCTATATATAAGTATCTTATTTTTTTATTCCTTCAAGCAATATAAACCAGAAAATAATACAGAGAGAAATTGAAGTGGAAGAATGGAGAGAGAGAGAGAGAGAGAGAGAGAGAGAGAGAGAGAGAGAGAGAGAGAGAGAGAGAGAGAGAAAGAAAGAAATTCAACCAGAAGAATAGAGAGATGGAAAGATAGATGAGAGAGAGAGAAAGATAGATATATAAAAGAGAGAGAGAGAGAGAGAGAGAGAGAGAGAGAGAGAGAGAGAGAGAGAGAGAGAGAGAGAGAAATTCAACCAGAAGAATAGAGAGATGGAAAGATAGATGAAAGAGAGAGAGAGAGAGAAAGATAGATATATAAAAGAGAGAGAGAGAGAGAAAGATAGATATATAAAGGGAAGAGAGAGAGAGAGAGAGAGAGAGAGAGAGAGAGAGAGAGAGAGAGAGAGAGAGAGAGAGAGAGAGAGAGAAATTCAACCAGAAGAATAGAGAGATGGAAAGATAGATGAAAGAGAGAGAGAGAAAGATAGATATATAAGAGAGAGAGAGAGAGAGAGAGAGAAATAAATTCAACCAGAAAAATAGAGAGATAGAATGATAGATAAAAAGAGAGAGATAGAAAGATAGATAAAAGAGAGAGAGAGAAAGATAGATATATATAAGAGAGAGAGAGAGAGAGAGAGAGAGAGAGAGAGAGAGAGAGAGAGAGAGAGAGAGAGAGAAATTCAACCAGAAAAATAGAGGGATAGAAAGATAGTTAATAAGAGAGATAGAAAAATAGATAAAAGAGAGAGAAAAAGATAGATATATAAAAGAGAGAGAGAGAGAGAGAGAGAGAGAGAGAGAAGGGGGGCATCCCCCCGTCTAATGAAACCCCTTCCCTCCCCTCTCCCCCACTCCCTCCCCCCCACTCCCTCCCCCCTCCATTTTAAAGAGAGGAAGGTCTTTCACCGCACGGCTGCTTTGGGGGGGGGGGGAAAGGGGAAGGGGAAGGGGAATAGGTGCATTTAGCAAGTGGCATCGCTGTTATTTTTTTTATTTTTTTTTTTTTTATTTTTACTGTTATTTCTTTCAGATGATAGAACCCATTTCTGCGTTCTCATTATGCTGCCTGAGGACGGTTGTGCAATTGTGTGCTTGTGAGAGAGAGAGAGAGAGAGAGAGAGAGAGAGAGAGAGAGAAAGATTTAACCATGAGGATATAGAGAGAAAAAAAGAAAGAAATTCAAGCGGAAGAATGGAGAGAGAGAGAGAGAGAGAGAGAGAGAGAGAGAGAGAGAGAGAGAGAGAGAGAGAGAGAGAGAGAGAAATTCAAACCAGCAGAATGGAGAGAGAGAGAAACAAAGAAATTCAAACCGGAAGAATGGAGAGAGAGATAGAGAGAGAGAGAGAGGGGGAGGGAACAAAGAAATTCAAACCAGAAGAATGGAGAGAGAGAGAGAGAGAGAGAGAGAGAGAGAGAGAGAGAGAAAGGGAGGGGTCGATTAATATGTAATCAGTTCGTCTGGTAACTGAGTTTGAATATGTTGCGTTTTGCTGGTGACTACGATGATTCTCTCTCTCTCTCTCTCTCTCTCTCTCTCTCTCTCTCTCTCTCTCTCTCTGTGAATAAAATGTTTGCATATTCAACATATAGAAAAAATCCTTCGAAGCAATAATGGTTTAACCAATGGAACTAAAACTTCAAAAAATTTTGGAAAATAATTTGCATAACCTCTAAAAATTAAATATCAAAAAATATTTTTAAAAAGACTTCAAAATATTATATTAAAAAAATATGTATGTTTAGCCTTGACGAATGATAGAACCTTTGAAAAACATTAAATATTAAAAAAGTATTTAAAAAATACTTTAAAATATTAGAATATTAAGAAAATATATCTATATTTAGTCTCGACGAATGATGAAACCTTTGAAAAACATCAAATATTAAAAAGATATTAAAAAGACTTTAAAATATTAGATTAATATATATATATATATATATATATATATATATATATATATATATATATATATATATATATATATATATATATATATATATATATATATATATATATATATATATATATATATATATATATATATATATATATATATATATATATATATATATATTTAGCCTCGACGAGTGACAGAACAAGGTCATTCACCGACCCCGTGAAAAATGAATGATGATAAACAAAGAACAATTAAAATTAAAACGCGAGACGAATGTCAGAACAAGGATATTCACCAAACCCATGAAAAATGAATGATGAAAAATAATGAACAATAAAAAATAAAACACGATAGACAAATGACAGAACAAGGTCATTCACCGACCCCGTGAAAAATTAACGATGAAAGACAATGAACAATAAAAATTAAAAAACTAAAGATATATATAAATAATAAATCTGCAGAAGCAATACCTAATTTGGCAATTCTTTTGTCACTTGGATACAAAAGAAATTCCCCTGATTTTTTTTTTTCACTCGAGTTGGCGTTGCATAACGAAAACAAAGATGATGTGGGCGTTATTCACTGCGCTGTTTATAAAGCGTTATTCACTTGTTCGGACCTCGTCAGCGTTAGTCATCATTTTGCGTTATTCAGCGTTATTTAACGGTAAAAACGTTCGATGATATGACGGATTAGTTAATTTTTTCATTGCGTTATTCAAAGCGTTATTCACTCATTTGGACCTCGCCAGCGTTATTCATTCGTTGGCGTTATTCAGCGTTATTTAACGGCCAAAAACGTTGGCTCTTAATTCGATGATATTACAGATTAGTCACCTTTACTGATTGCATTATTCAAAAGCGTTATTAACTCGTTCAGACCTCGTCAGGGTTAGTCATTATTTGGCGTTATTCAGCGTTATTTTCTGATTAAAAATCTTAGCGGGTCGCAGACCAAAGTGAAGAGTAGGTATGGGGCTAGCGACTTCATCCTAAACAAGTGAAAAATGCGCCGAAGTTTCTTCGGCGCAATCGAGTTTTCTGTACAGCCGCTACCGCGTATAATCAAGGTCACCTAAAATAGATCTATCTTTCGGTGGTCTCGGTATAGTGCTGTACGAGCCGCGCCCCATGCAACTTTAACCACGGCCCGGTGGTGGCCTATCCTATAGCGTTGCCAGAAGCACGTTTATGGCTAACTTTAACCTTAAATAAAATAAAAACTACTGAGGTTAAAGGGCTACAATATGGTACGTTTGGTGATTGGAGGATGTATGATCAACATACCAATTTGCAGCCCTCTAGCCTCAGTAGTTTTTAAGATCTGAGGGCGGGCAAATAAAAAAGTGTGGACGGACAGACAAAGCCGGCACAATAGTTTTCTTTTACAGAAAACTAAAAGATATGTATATTATAAAAATGAAATGTGGCTTTATATCTGACTAATATTACCTTGAAGGATATTAGTCACATTGTATTTACAATGACAAACGCATTATACTTACAGTCAATCATATTTACAATGACACAATAAGATTGTTTATAATGAGGCAATATTCCTATATTTACGGTGATACAGTGACATTATTTCTGCAATGACACAATAACACGTCATTTATAACGATGCTATTATAATGACTTAGTAGCATTATGTTTATGACAATGATTGTATTTATAATGACACTATATTCACAATGAAAATGAAATACTCATTTATAGTGACACAGGAACAGTGAATATAATGACAGAGTATCATTATGTTTATAATTACTCAGTGATTCCGCATTATAGTGACACTATATTCACAATGAAAAGGAGATATTGTCATTTACAGTGACTCAGGAACAGTAAATATAATGACACAGTATCATTATTTTTACAGTGAACCAGTAACATTCTGATTACAGCAAAACAATAACACTGTACGTATAATGATATATATATATATATATATATATATATATATATATATATATATATATATATAATATATATACATATATATGTGTATGAGACATTCGTTTTTACAGTGACACAGGAACAGTGAATATAATGACCCAGTATCATTATATTTACAATGACACTATATTTGGGAAGCCTCATTATAGACGGAACTCATTTCATCGGCAGCGATATCTTATTTACTCTTACAATGAACCATCAGGGTTTCCAATTACTGTCTTCATCATAACCCCTACCCTCCCTCCCCCTCCTCTCTCTCTCTCTCTCTCTCTCTCTCTCTCTCTCTCTCTCTCTCTCTCTCTGCTGATCAATGTTCTCTCTCTCTCTCTCTCTCTCTCTCTCTCTCTCTCTCTCTCTCTCTCTCTCTCTCTCTCTCAATGGATTTTTTAATAACTGGCGTTGCAACTACCAAGGTCATCGGGACAGAAAAATATTTATTTATTTATTTATTTCATTTATTCCCTTCTTCCCCTTTCGACCCACCGCAATCGACTAATTCTCAGGCACACAATTCACAGTGAATTTGTCCTAATACTTGTCAACGTAACCTAAAAGGTCATTTCAACAAGCGAATTCACCTGTCAATCTCATATATATACCTGTCAATCAAATACCTGTCAAGTTAACCTTTAACAAGTCATTTCAAAGTGCAAACTCACCCGTCAATCAAATACACATCACCTGTCAATCAAACACATGTCAAGTTAACCTTTAACAGGGTCATTTCCAAGTGCAAACTCACCTGTCAATCAAATGCATATCACCTGTCAATCAAACACATGTCAAGTTAACCTTTAACAGGTCATTTCCAAGTGCAAACTCACCTGTCAATCAAATGTATATCACTTTTCAATCAAACACATGTCAAGTTAACCATTAACAGGTCATTTCAACAAGCGAATTTACCTGCCAATCAAATTCGCCACTGACAAATTCGCCAGCCATTACCAGCAGAACGAATTCAATGAATTCACGACCGAGAGAGAAAAGAAGCGGCCCGACGCGTTTCCCCAGATAACGGCTGGATCCATAATCCATTTGGTGTGGATTATGGATCCAAGGGAAGGGGGCTGGGGTAGGGGGAAATGGGTCTCTCCTACCTCCCCATAACCCGGCCCCATTTCCCCCAAAAGCGAGCGACATGCGAAAGTTTACAGCGACCATAAACGAAGCCAGTGATTCGTGAATGATGGCGTATACGTCATGCGACGCGCCTGCGCGCTTGATAGGCACGTCTAGACGTGGCGAGAGATGACCGGAATTCTTTATTTTTCATCTTCTCATTCAAAAGGTTTTAAGTGCTATTTTTTCTGTTGCATCTGATCGTCGAGTTATCTGGATGATTGCCAGGCAAGTTGATTGCCTTTTATCAGGTAATTTGCATGCCTTCTGATATACAAATTGACTGCCTTGTGGTAGGCAAGCTGATTGCCTTCTGGTGAGTAGGTTGTTTGCCCCCTGAAGGCTTCTGCCTTTGAAGGCCGTTCTGGTTGGCAGTGTGACTGCCATTCTGATATGCTGGATTGCCTTTTGCAAGGCAAGATGATTACCACATGCCTGCTGGTAGGCAGTCTGACTGCATTCTGGTAGACAGATTGGTTGCCTTTTGCAAGGCAAGATGATTGCCACATGGTAGGCAAGTAGACTGCCTGCTGGTAGGCAGTCTGACTGCATTCTGGTAGACAGATTGGTTGCCTTTTGCAAGGCAAGATGATTGCCACATGGTAGGCAAGATGATTGCAGTCTGACTGCATTCTGGTAGACAGATTGGTTGCCTTTTGCAAGGCAAGATGATTGCCACATGGTAGAAAAGTAGATTGCCTGCTGGTAGGCAGTTTGACAGCATTCTGGTAGGCAGATTGGTTGCCTTTTGCAAGGCAAGATGATTGCCATATGATAGGCAATTCGATTGCCTGCTGGTAGGCAGTGTGACTGCATTCTGATAGAGAGATGGGTTGCCTTTTGCAAGGCAAGATGATTACCATATAGTAGGCAATTCGAATGCCTCCTGGTAGGCAATTCCAAGGCTTTCTGGTAAGCAGTTGGGATTGGCCTGTTCTTACAAAAAGATTATTCCGAGCACTGTGTAAGAGGCATAAGCACCACGCTGGTATGGCGCTTGTTTTCAACATGTTTGTGACACGTGTGGTATAGGTTGCCTATGATAGCTGACCTGTTTTCAACATGTTTGTGATATGTGCGGGAAAAGTTGCCCATGATACCTGACTTTTCAACATGTTTGTGATATGTGCAAGATAAGTTGCCTATGACAGTTGACTTGTTTTCAACATGTTTGTGATATGTTTGGGATAAGTTGCCTATGATAGCTGACTTGTTTTCAACATGTTTGTGATATGTGCAGGATAAGTTGCCTATAATAGTTGGCTTGCTTTTAACATGTTTGTGACATGTGCAGGATAAGCTGTCCATGATTGTTGTTTTTTTCAACATGTTTGTGATATGTGCAGGATAAGTTACCTATGATAGTTGACTTGTTTTCAACATGTTTGTGATAGCTGACTTGTTTTCAACACATTTGTGACATGTGCAAGATAAGTTGCCTATGATAGCTGACTTGTTTTTAACATGTTTGTGATATGTGCAGGATAGTTGCCTATAATAGTTGGCTTGCTTTCAACATGTTTGTGACTTGTGCAGGATAAGCTGTTCATGATTGTTGACTTGTATTCAACATGTTTATGACATGTGTGGGATGAGTTGATCATGATCGTTGACTTGTTTTCAACATGTTTGTGACGTGTGTTATAAGTTGCCTAAGATATTGACTTGTTTTCAACATGTTTGTGACACGTGTGGTATAAGTTGCCTATGATAGTTAACTTGTTTTCAACATGTTTGTGACATGTGTGGTATAAGTTGTCTATGCTCGTTGACATGTTTCCAACATGTATGCAACATGTGTGGGACAAGTTGCCAACTGCAGTGTGGAAGCACCCGATAATGCAAGTGGCCCTCATTGCAAGGAGACGCACCTAGGCTCTCTCTCTCTCTCTCTCTCTCTCTCTCTCTCTCTCTCTCTCTCTCTCTCTCTCTCTCTCTTGCAAAGCCTCCTTCCTGCCTGAAGCTGA